>NC_068359.1:82412929-82448839 GCF_020536995.1 Dreissena polymorpha
ATTTGTTAAACATTGTAATGTTTATTTTAAAAAACACACATTCGGATAAGATGACGCTATGTTCATGTCCAAATCAAATTATGTAATAATTATATACCTCTATATTGTATTTTATCACGGATTATCACATGCCTTATGTAATAGTTATCAAAGAAGTCTAACACTCTAACGCACTTGTGGCTAGGGAAATTACTAATACAAATGGAGATGATATTGTTCAATAAGAAACCTGATTCGCTGGACAAGTTTTTATATAATATATACCTTTTAACAATTTTAACATACGAGTTAATACTGTAATCAATCTTACTACACAATCTTTGTATGAGAAGATTTAAAGACGGTCCATTGAATTATTTTGTGTGCTATTTATAAGAATGAGATTGCTTGTGTTCGCAAAGCAGCCTTATTGTTGTTTCAATTATAGCATGCATATAACTGCAATGCATGTGCTGAAAGAAACGAAATAAACAAACTATATAACAACAGCAAATATAAATATTGAGTTGTTTAATGACTTATAAAGACTGTTTTACTCAAAACAACTGAAGTTATTACCGATAAGGACATGTTCTGAGGGATAATACGTAACCTTTCTTCGCTTAAAAGGAAGAAATAATGCTGTCATCGTTAAAACTGTTGAGAAAGAAGGAATATCTTCAGGCATGTTGACCACCAATCAAATTAGGACCACTGCCAACAACAAATCTAATAAAATCGTTATCATGATTAATAAATGTTATGCACAATAAACTCTAGTTTATATTTACTTTAAAAAGATTCATTTGCACGCTTGTCAGATTAGATAGGGTAAGTATACAGAGTTCTTTTTTAAATTGTTATTTTAACTACACATTGAGCGAAACTGCAAATTATCCGAAAGCCGAGTCATCGTATGCAATAAAACTCGCACAGGCATGCATTCATCAAGCATACTCAATGTATTCGACGCGAGAATAATGGGGAAAGGACTCATTAAAGTTCATTAGATAATGTAATGATCGGTTATAGTTTCAATCTAATTCTTTATAAACACACTGTTGAAATTAGAGAGGACCATTCTGCAAGATAAGTGCAACAGCATAAACGCTGCCTGACTAAAATGCATGCGTCATATCAAAGCAATGATACCCTTTTTGTGCTATCACATGACTTAATGCGATTTACAAAACTAGTAATTATGGAAGATTATTTGAATTGCATTTACATATTTGTTTGCATGACATAATTGTGCTTAAACGTGCTGCTATATTGCAAAGAAAACACCTTTGCCCTGCGCGTTTGTTGTCACTTTACATACAGAAAGGGACATGGACGTCTATTTGTTTATCTTCCTGCTCCTCATCATACATCATTCTTAGTAGCATAATCATCACCTTCTTATTTTTCAATATCATTGCCCTACATCAGCAGCAATAGATTCAGTACCTGCACATAGATAAGAACCGTCAGCATCACCACCAGTAAAATAATTATCAACAACAGCCTTATGTGTTTTGTCGTTGTCGTTGTTCTACTGACAGTATATTCAGCAAGAACAACGAACATAACAATATGATACAATGACTTATGTTATACTCAAATCTTTGAAATGTTATTCAAATGTTATTTGATGTAAACAAAATAAATCCGTGAAGAACGAACAGAAAATCAAGTAATGCCATGAATAGTATGCCTAAATACTCGCGAAGCCAATGTTTGATGTATTGAAAGAGCCTGGCCAAATAAGTGTGCATAACTCAACGTGGATTGAAATGTTCCGTACCGAAATAAATGTCAAATATTCTATTGCACCTGCTGGAATCCGAATCATGATATAGTAGTTTGCACAATAGTAGGCCAATTAACTCTCGTTTATTTTCTAATTACTTTGTCGTAATTAAAACCTTATTCCGATTTAACTCGTTTATTCGTTAAAACAGGTCAGTAAACAAGTCGTTAAAAAATTGTGTATTAGTATTACGGATATTGAGTAGTTAGTTAATCTACAAAGTTAAACTGATGAGTTGTGAATTTGGTATGAATATAAAAACTTTATCATTTATTTATTAAAGTACTAAACATTGCTAAAAAATCGTAATGTTAAGTTTTAGTTGTGCGATAGTGACACGCCGAAAATGAGCATATTTAAGTTACTATTCATATGCCCAGACGCCCAGGATTTTCGTTTGAAAGAGACTGACATACGAAATATTCCATACAAGCGGAAAGTTTTGTCACTGATTAGCCTGTGCGGTCTGCAATTTCAAATTGTGGACGACATTATTCACACGAATAACGCCATGGCTTTTTTTAGAGCGAGGCTCGTTTGTACTATTTCACTTTTCATAGGATCTTTAAAAAGAACAAGAAAGCTACCATAGCATGCATCAAATTCCGCACCGGGTCTTAAACTAAGCATGCAAACATTTGCATAAATTTGTACTATTAACTCGTTAAAACCAAATTAAAATAAGTCACTTCCAAGACTTTAGTAGGTTGTGCACATTTAATAAGTTACAGTTAATACGAATACGATACGAGGTCTCTTGTATGTTAGACTGATATTTCCTTCATGCCATTAATCGTATTCGTCATAAATAATGCTATTAAGGTATAACCGCAATCCCTTCTTCTTCATACATAAGTTTATTTAGGTCTTACCGTTATCCCTTTTTTGTCATAGATAAAGTTATTTAGGTATAATCGTAGTCCCCTTTTCGTCATAGAAAAGGTTACTTAGGTTTAACTGCTTTCCCTTACTCGTCGTTGATAATGTTATTTTGGGCTAACAGTTAACCTTATTCCTCATACATAAGGTTATTTTGGTTTAACCGTAATGCCTTTTTCGTCATAGATAACGTTATTTAGGTCTACCGTAATCCCTTTTTCGTCATAGATAATGTTTAGGCTTACCTGTTTACCGTTATTCATGATACAATAGGTTATTAAGTTTTAAGTGTTTTCATTTTCGTCACCGATAAGTTAATTTAAGTTCAACTGTTTAGTTGTTTAGCTCACCTGAGCACAACGTGCTCAATGTGAGCTTTTGTGATCGCCTTTTGTCCGTCGTGCGTCATGCGTCATGCGCCGTCAACATTTGACTTGTTTACTCTCTAGATCTTCTTGAAATTTATTCAGAAGATTGGTCTCAATGATATCTTGGATGAGTTCGAAAATGGTTACGTTTGCTTAAAAAACATGGCTGCTAAGGGGCGGGGCATTTTTCCTTATATGGCTATATATGGCTATAGTAAAATCTTGTTAACACTCTAGAGGCCACATTTATTGTCTGATCTCCATGAAACTTGGTCAAAAGATTCATCCCAATAATATCTTGGACGAGTCTGAAAATGATGCCGGTTGGGTGAAAAACATGGCCGCCAGGGGCGGCGTATTTTTCCTTATATTGCTATAGTAAAACCTTGTTAACACTCTAGAGGCCATATTTATATTCCGATCGTCATGAAACTTGGTCAGAAGATTTGTCCCAATAATATCTTGTTATCTCAGGTGAGCGACTTTGGAATTTCAGGCCCTCTTGTTTATTATTTATCATAGATAAGATTTCTTAGGTCCAACGTCCAAGTCATTTTGATTTTGCTGAAGAAAAAATAACAACCTGAAATCTTAACTTTATATAATGGTAAAATACACAATACAAATTAAGTTGTTTGTATATACATTTAATTGTTTAGTTATTGTGATAAACTAAATTTTGCTACATTTAATTGTTAAGTTAATTTTGCTATAGTTGTATATATCCTGATTCATATTAAGCCTTAAGTGCATCGATGCAATAACGATACGAATCAAGAACGGTTCCTTAATCACTCGTTAAATCAATATCCCATCTTTTTACCGAATCTTATCAGTTATTGAAAACCCAAAATATTTTTTCTTTTTATTACACAAAGACACAGTGTTTGCTCCGATTATAAAACAGAGATTTCGTGTGATTGCTTTATTATAGCAATTATGTTTACTTGAACTGAGATACTAGACATCTGCCTTGTTTATTTGACTTTGATTGACTCTGCGTTTCAAATGTTGTCATGTATATTATCATTTATGTAAACTTTGCCAATTTTATGTCTAAAAATGTTTTTTTTTTGTTTTTGTTTATTTACGTAGGTATGTTTACGTTTGTTGAATATACAGAATGTCAGATATTATTTTGGAATTTCATCTCATTATTACATGTGCATACTCTACAGTAAACCATACTTTTCATCCTTGCCTCCAGACCCTTAGTGCACTTGCGTTCGTGAAAAAGAAGAACTGCAATTACTGAGTTTCTTTACCAAATGTGAAACCATTGGCCAAATAAAAATTATTGTCAATGACATAATGTGGATATTACAAAATGCCTATTAACTTGAAATGTATTCGCTAAACAATAGAATCCTGATATTGAAAACATAACATCTCTTACAAGCGAATGTTAAATGAAAAGAAATGCCTCAAATTTTGTTACCTTGCCAGCAGTATTATTAATGTACAGTCTGTAATTTCGTTTGGTATAAAAAGACGAAACAGAACTTAATGGAATGTCAAGAAGGAACCGATCACTATCTAAAACATTGCAATAAATCATCGAAAACCCATATTATAAAAAAGTATACACTAGCCACATTTAATACATTAAAATATGATAACAAGAGTGTCTCTCCTAGTTATATTTTCATTTGTTTTTCAACTGCCTAAGTTAGTATACCCCTATCTATTTTAAATCGATTACATCGAAAACCCTAGACTTATTGAAACGATCACAATTCTGTTGCCTAAGAAGGGAAGTACTTGGCGTCTTTTGGGGAGATCTAAAGAACACCCCCGTAGTGAGAATCGAACCCGCGACCCCAGTGTCGTAAGGCGGACACTATATCAATTACGCCACGACAACTTTCGACTGCTGATGTTGGCACGACGCTTCGCATGCGACAGAGTGTCTCATATACCATGTACCGGAAGCAATTAATAATATTTGTATTGTTGAAAGATGTGGTCGTTGAAATACGATAATCACTTGAAGAGCACGTGGCTCTTGTAGACACTCTTGATGATTGTCAACAGCAAAAATAGTAAAGATCGAGTAAACAGATCAAGATCTTAAAGGATTCCTTGTCTATGCTCATTGAGACACACACACACAAATCTTTTAATACTTAAAGGAAATTTCCTGTTGATAATTTATTTTGCAACACTTATGAAAATGACGTATGTATGGTAATTATTCAATGCAGAATATGAACATGCTATTATTATGTATTCGCTTGTGGCAGTATTTTCATTCATGAAAAGTGTATTTTAACAGTAATTTTATTAGTATTAGCTTTAAAGAACATGTTTTATGGTAAAAACGTGTCATTCGCGTACACAGATTATGTTTAAATATACTATTAATGAACATTGTTCTTTTTGTTTTTGTTATATTAAAATTATTTAAATGAACTATAAACAAACTTTAATTTATTTGTAGCCACATATATACGTTCTTTTTGATAAAGTTAATAACTTTTGTTATCAAATTTTCTTTTCTTTTCACCCATACTGTTTGCTTCGACTTTCTATAGCTAATAAAGTAAACAAAAATTGAGCTTCACACAAACATTTAGCCATTCTTATAAAATTAAACGATGAATACACTATTTCACTCAATATCTAAAACAACGCAATACAATTTGATAAGTAAAATATTTTGTTCTGCAAAATAAATTTGAATCAGTAAACGCACAAAATCATTTTATTGTTGTTTTTTAAAAATAAATTTGTTAAACACACAAAAAGCCAGTTTGTTTCTCATATGAAGACTTCGAAGTCACAGTTATAGCAGGACTTTAACAGTTACTGTAATGAGGTTGCATCATAGCGTCGACAACAACTATTTACAGCGTTTTCCGATGTGTATAGACATTGAATAATTAATTAATAAAATTAATTGACGGCAAGGCCTTAAAACTGATACAAACACTGTTTTAATGAAACATTATATGAACATTCATGTAATATTAAGTATATTGTTCGAACTTAAACGATTTAGAAAATTACACAGAAACAGCATGTGCAAAGTAATCATAACTAGTTTTCGCAAAATATTAATTTAAAAGGGTCTTGTGTATTGTAAAATAACACAAAATGAACACATTGTATTCAAAAGATCTAAATATCGGGATTTACTCATTAAATTATAGATAACATAGTTTCTTTTGTTGTTCATCTACCTCTTATTAATTTTGTATCAGATGTTCGAGAAACATCGGTATGAAATGATGCTTTCCACATTTTGAATGGGATTTGTTTAACAGGTGTTATTTTAATATCGCATTAGAAACAAATAGGTAAATCGTTTAATTGCTGTTGTATAAAAAAGAAAAGAAAAGGAGTACAGTACATATGGTATCTCTATTTTACACGTGTACATGTTACTTCTCTGGTCCAGAAGGGAGGAGTCGAAGGTCAAACAGGCGTAGTATTTAAAACAAAGATTAATTTTAATATGCATGTATTACATGTTTGCTTAACCCTTAATGTCTAGTCATTAAAATAGTTTCTTCTCTAATGATCAATACTTATAATCAGGGACAGCGGGAACGAGAAATTCAGCAGTAGCAGTAAAATCGTTATGGATGAAATGTGCAAGAAATAAATGCTATACATATGTGCAATATTGATAACGGGACTTCCGCGTAGCATTTTCCTTATTGCAATTAGCTACTTTTTGTGGGCGAAAGTTTGAATCGCACGTGAGACGCGGTAAAAATAATTTTGGCATTTTGCATGCTTTTTTTTTAATGAATAATTAAATACAAAAGTCAAGTTATTAAGTTAAAATGTTATATCGATACAATATTTTGATTTTATAAATATCTACCGGAAAAGAGGAAAGTTGCAATGTTTTATTGGGAATAAACGTCGTAATTTCCCTTTAAGTCAAATTAAGACATGAAATTAACAACTTCAAAACTCCGGCATAGGAAACATGAAAGAGACTCGACAATACAAAAAGCAATCCTTCCCACTATAAAGTGAGGTCTGTGTGTGGTGTGCCCATAATGTATGGGTGTGTATTTTAATACACCTGATGAAGCAAATTTTAGGTAATTTTAGCTATTAAAATGGTTCATGAATGCAATCGTTAAGTATTTTCTCTCTCTTTTATATCATTGATTTTTATATCAAATATATGATGTTTGAAATCGAGACTTTATTCTTTCGATTTACGATGACAATAAAAATGTGCAAGCTTGTGTTTATTATGAGTTTATTTAACATATTTACACGGCATTATTACGGCTGCCAGACGTATTCAAATCACTTTGTGATCAATAAAAGTTACATTATTATATCGACTGCAATAAAGAGTACACAGCAGATAGGTACATCTTTTGATGTCTATCGCGTAGACCACTCGGCCATCCTTGCTCATACAATGAGTGATGTATTTTATATAAGCAATCCTCGTACTATCACAAAATAGAACGACAACAGAACTCTCAAAATTATTCAATCGTTTTGCGTTGCAACGCTTTATAATTTTCGGGTTTTAAAATCGACAAAATTTGCATATAATGGATATTTAGAGCATGGTTAATGTTTAGTATTACTGTTTCCTCACAAATATCATAACTACAAAAAAAAATTTGCGAATCTGAATCATTTTTTATTTATTTTGTCAATTTACCAAAACGTGAAAAGGCCCATTTTAGGCACCGTTTGTTATGATAATGTTTCAATGCCATTAAAGATAATTGAATGCATAATATTTATTTTTTATACTGTGTACTTTTCACTTTTAAATAAGCACATATTTACTTCGGCTTAGGTTTTTATTTTTATAAATTATAAGTTCTTTTCTTTTACTTCAAAACATAAATTTTAGCCATCATGATAGATCTAATTTAGATCATTCATTATACCACATTTCATTTAATTACAACTGTCGATATTTTTATTTTTTGCAATAATTGATAATATTATCAATTGATCATAGTTTCTAGCTCCTGTGATATTTTCTAAACACTACTGTGATTATTAGCTGGATCTCATTTGAACGGTAATATAAATATTTTATTTCATTAAATAATTATTTTATTATGAATATAGTTATTTTTAAGGTCTGCCTTCTTTTTTTCATGCCGCCAATACTAAGGACCACAATAGAAATAAGGGCTTGTTCTTTTTTGTGTTATCCTTGGTGTTTGTGAGTATGTCATAGTTTATTGTACATGATATAGTTTGTGATAATTGCCTATTATTTTATTTTATGTTATGTGGTGAACTATGTACTATGAGAGAGAGAGAGAGAGAGAGAGAGGGAAGAGAGAGAGAGAGAGAGAGAGAGGAGAGAGAGAGAGAGAGAGAGAGAGAGAGAGAGAGAGAGAGAGAGAGAGAGAGAGAGAGAGAGAGTGAGAGAGAGAGTGAGAGAGAGAGAGAGAATACTTAGAATTTCACAATGTTTAATATAACTTGATTCAGTATTCATGTGTGTGAAATAAACACTATCTGGCAACAGACACAAGAACACGATACAAAATTAAGCCAATATAATTGGGGAGGGGTTATCACGCACAACAGATCAACAACACAACATTGACAACGCCCCAAACCAGGTACTTATATTTGGTGGCAACGGATTATCCGTGTACTAAATTTGCACAATTAGCAAATGTTCTGTAGACATGTCCGGTTTAACAGGCGTGATGAATCAACGGTTAAATTAACCATGCGCAGCTCGAATTATTCCCAAACAAGAAAAGCACTATACAGATGCGAACCCTTTAACACGTAAATTGTCTTCAATTTATGGTTTCCTGAAATACAACCGCAACTTAATTTGCCGAATAAAATGAACTAGTACGATAAGTTTGTACTTGGACATACGATCCAACAGTCATGTTCAATTATTTTAACAGGTTTATTGCATGAATTTGCCAAACCATGATGAAATGGAAAACTGGACCGCAGAAGAGGTTGACCGAACATAATTCAATTAATATTTTTACATCATTTGTTATAGAAGTAAATGGCGTTTAGTTCATTGAATAATGAATGAATAACATACCTTGATAAATGTATTATGCGAAAGCGCTATGTGCAAATGTAATAAGCTTGGTAAAACGTACCTACTCCCTTAAATCCAGAAGCATCACCAGCCATAGTGCGCGCTGTAACTATCTAATAAACGCTGATCTTTTTTTTATTTATTGGCTTATTTCGATGAAGTTTTTGTTACCTTTTTAACCGTTAAAAACTCAAACTGCAAATCATAATTTTAAGGAATCGGGTCCTTGTTCATAAAGTGCAATGGTGGAAGACGAACTTTTGCAAAATAGGACGGCTGCAATCATTTTGTGGCGTGTCATGTCGTGTCGTCTAGTGTCGTGTCGTCTAGTGTCGGGTTATGTCGTGAAGTCTAATGTCGAGGAATTTCGTGTCGATTAGCGTCGGGTCATTTTGTGTGTATCGTGTCGTGTCATTTCGTATCGTCTAGTGTCGTCTCATATCGTGTCGTCTAGTGTTGTGTCATATCGTGTCGTCTAGTGCTGTGTCATGTCATGTCGTCTAGTGTCGTGTCATGTCATGTCGTCTAGTGTTGTGTCATATCGTGTGTCTAGTGTCGTGTCATGTCGTGGCGTTTAGTGGCGTGTCATGTCGTGTCGTTTAGTGACGTGTCATGTCGTGTCGTCTAGTGTCGTGTTATATCGTGTGTCACGTGTCGTGTCATGTCGTGGCGTTTAGTGTCGTATCATGTCGTGTCGTATAGTGACGTGTAATATCGTGTGTCTAGTGTCGTGTCATGTCGTAGCGTTTAGTGACGTGTCTTGTCGTGTCGTCTAGTGTCGTGTTATATCGTGTGTCTAGTGTCGTGTCATATCGTGTGTCTAGTGTCGTGTCATGTCGTGGCGTTTAGTGGCGTGTCATGTCGTGTCGAATAGTGACGTGTGATGTCGTGTCGTCTAGTGTCGTGTAATATCGTGTGTCTAGTGGCGTGTCATGTCTTGTCGTCTAGTGTCGTGTCATGTCGTATAGTCTAGTATCGTGTCATATCGTGTCTTCTAGTGTCGAGTCATGTCGTATCGTCTAGTGTTGTGTCATGTCGTCTAATGTCGTGTCGTGTTAAGTAAAGTTATACTTTGCTATTTATGGTATTTATGTTATATTTATTTCATGTCGTGTCGTGTCTTGTCATGTCGTGTTATGCTTTGTTATTTTATGTAGGTTATTTATGAAATGATATGTTATGTCGTTCCGTTTCCTTTCGAAACAAGCCATGTCGTGTAATGTAAAGTTATGTTAAGATATGTTAATGTGCTCCATGTATACGGTCGTATTGAGAACAATCGATTAACAAATGTCATGCTGTGTTATATTGCTCTTAATATACCCATTGTATAAAGTCGCTTCAGATTAAAAAGATTATCAAATGTGATGTAAGTTATACTGTTTGCCCTTAATATGCTCGATGTATTATAGCAGTTTCTTAAAAATATCGATTATCACATGCCATATTATGTTATGTTGTTCTTAATATGCTCCTTGCATTTAATCGTTTCTGACCAATATCGAATATCACATGCCATGTTATGTTGTATTGCTCTTAATATGCTCTTTGTACATAGCAAAACGTCAATGATCCTTGTATATTTGTGTGCATGCCAATTTGATCAAGACAATAGGTTGAACACTATGCACGAAATAAAATTAGTTATAAATTAAAAACTGTCGACCTTTTTGACATGTACATGTAATGTATGCATTGTCGTTCATATTTTAGTTGTTTCTTCTTTTGCATACCCTTTGTAATACATTTAATTAACAATTTTGAGCGTGAGTTATAAATGCTGGAATGTAACATAACAAATAAATTCTAATCCCCTCTCGGTTTCTTTTTTTGTTTATGTTTTGTTACTGTTTGTTTCGTGCATTTTAAAGTCTTGGATAAAATGTCAGTGAGTCTACTTAATCACCTTACATTCACATTGTGTCAATTCGTTTTCATGGACTCAATACGCCGAAAGAATTCCAAAGAAATTCAAATTAGTCCAAAGTAGTCCAGGATGGTCCAACGTAGTCGGTGTTAATCATTAAGGTACATGATAGGTTTTGATGGAAGGTCCTTTCCTTTTCCAGTTTGAATAGACGTTGAATGCTCTGCTTTAAGGACTTAATCCTGTTTTTTTTGTACGTCACGTGTGTTTAATAACTATAGTTCTTAGTGAGTATCAAACGAACGACATTTGTATGCATCAACATGTTCAAATGATATGATAAAATGATATGATATGATAAAAACTTGTTAAAGATGAGAAACGTTTTCCCATTTTTTTTACAGCAATTGTAGTTTTGTGTTTCTCTCTATAAGCTGTTGGAACTTTTCCACAAATTGGTAGAATGGCAATTTCTACCAGATGTCTTCACAAACTGATATATATATATATATATATATATATATATATATATATATATATATATATATATATATATATATATATATATATATATATATATATATATATATATATATACGTACATAAAATTCAAACAAGCGAAATTGCACGAAACTCGTGAATACATTTTTAAAATTTTGTTTCGGTACATTCATAGAACGCTGCAACTAAAATTATTGAACTGTTGAGATGTTATATTTTTCTCTTATGCAAGTGTGTTTATAATGTTATGCAGCACGTCGATGACGCATTGAACTATTTGCCAATGCATGACATGTGACTGGTTATACAAGCTCGGTCATTTGTGTCGCGTTCCGAGAAAACTGGGCATAATGCATGTGCGCAAAGTGTCGTCCCAGATTAGCCTGTGAAGTCCGCACAGGCTAATCAGGGACGACACTTTCGGCCTTTATGGTATTTTTCGTTTGAGGGAAGTCCTTTCTTAACGAAAATCTAGTTTAAGCAGAAAGTGTCGTCCCTGATTAGCCTGACAGGTGCGGACTGCACACGCTAATCTGGGACGACACTTTACGCACACGCATTAAGCCCAGTTTTCTCAGAACAAGGTTGATTTCACTGCGGATGTGATTTGAACATTTTTAACGAAACAGAATTCCAATAACAGAGTTAATAATTGTTTAACTTTGTTTTATTTTAATAAGTTTCCAGCGAGAAAGCAAGAGCGTACACCCTGTGTCTGTTTGGTTAAGTGAATCATTTAAATGACCTACGACGTCGCTATCCTGAAACAATTTGAAAGGCATATTCTTTAAAAATGGATGAAAGAGACATTTCAGACATATTAAATCTCCCACTAGCATTTACATCATCAGACAACTTTTATTGTCGAATAGAGATACAGTGGCATGAAAAATGCCTCAGTTATCATGTCTGGATTGGATAAAATGTAATGTCACAACAATTTTAGATTCTACTTTATGGAGTATAATAACAACAATTTTGTTAGAGATACATGAACGGGCTTGATCGGCGGTTAGTGTAAAAATAAGCTGTAGAAGTTAAGACCTTGGCATTTTGGCATTTAATGGTTTACCATTGGTTCAGTTGAGTACCTTAAACCATGTATTTAAGTTAATGGTGTACTATCGTTAAGAATGAAATGTAACAGTCTCTTGACTGTGTCGCATTTATTTAATCATAAGAACATTCACGAAATGCTTTTTTGTTTGCTTTCTAATTTGCTGAATATGTATGAACTAAATCGTTTACAACAAATGTATCTTCAAAGGCTGTAATTATTTTGGTAAATAGATTAGTCTTCAGTAGAACACTGATCAGGTTGCTGACGACATAAAAGCTCAACTGGACAATATTATTGGTTACTCAAGTGTCGCTGCATTTAACAATTGACGCCTAAGTCATACACATTGGAATTTCAAGATGTCGATATTATCATTAAAACGAACCGCCTAAAACTAATACTTTTTTGCATGTTCGATGCAGGTTAACATAGCAATCTAATCCTCGAATAAGATATAAACAAACATCGTACCAAGGCTCATAGTTCGCCCTACCCCTTATTTATCTCCGAGTTTACATAACGGGGACTAGAAGAAAGTTATCTGTCTTGGGTATTAAACATACTAAATTTGAACTGCAAACCCCGATTTGAACAATGCTCAAAACGATTAGCGAACCTGTTAAAAAATACTGTAAATTGGTGCAGATAACGTCTTGAACCAATGTTTGAAATCATAAACGCTAAAATAAATATATTTAAGGCTTACTTTGCGATTTTTATCATACTTACTGAATGAATGTTTGGTTGAATGGGCCAACGTCAAGATTTAGGAACGTTTAATGATTTTACGATTGCGTTCGTTGCAGTTCGGTTTCAATTACTCATTTAGGTCACTATTCGGAGACTGATCTTTTATATCTATGTACAAGGCAGCTAATATTTGCTAGTTTTAATACAATAAATGAGTTGATTTTAAATTTGAAAATTTGGTATGCGAATGGGATTGCTTTTATAATACTACAAACAGGTCCCTATTTTCTGCTTTTATGTGTTATTCATTTGAAAACCCGAACCTTAACACACAAGTTGCTAGTATATTAGCAATTCAAACATTAGTGTGTAGCAAATATTAAAAATGTTGCCCTTTAACGTTGAATCGGATTGCCAGTGAATTATCATCGCGCGACATAATTAATAGCAAATACAAATAAATTCAATCGAAGTCACCTATAATAGTATTTCTCAGCAACTTGGCAATTATTGTATGGTCTTTCAAATTCACTATATAAATAACTTTTCTGTTTTTTGGTGCGATTGTTAATACTGCTTAATACCTTACAGGATAAACAATCTTTTACAATAAAATCTGTCGACCCTATTCATTCGTAGACGTAAGTTTGCTAATTCATTGCGAAGCCCGTTGCAAAAAAGACTTAATGTACAATGTATCGAATAATGAGATCATTCTTCGATAACAATTAACAATAACACATCTATTCTGCTTCTGATCAGCAAAACGACATTTCTCATTTTGCTTTTTGTTATGCGTTGACCTATTCTTCTTGTCTGGTTATTAAAATAAATCGGTTGAAGCCTAATGGATTTCATGCTGCAACAAAGAGATGATTTACGAATTCTATGAGGTGTGTTAATATGATAGGCTAAACGAGCGTGTAGACAATAAAATGAAAATTGCTATCGAAAAATTACTTCCTAACAAAAAAATATTGTTTGTTTTTTAATCGTTTTGCAAAGTATAGTACTAATATTTAAATGCACATAATTTAATTTTTAGGTATTTGAGTGTAAGAAAATAGTTGTTATTTATTCGAGTAAATGACATAGTTTGTTCGAATGCGTCTTTGTGTTTTAGAAAAATAATTCATAACAATAGTATAACTATATGCATACAATAATAAAACTTCAGCCACTTGGACATGTGAAAGCAAATCATAAGGCGTTTAAAATGTTAAAGGGGTGGCCGAAACCCATTAGCAAAAAGAGTTTTCCGGCTTTAAAGGGATCTTTTCACGCTTTGGTAAATTGACAAAATTGAAAAAAGTTGTTTCAGATTCGCAAATTTTCGTTTTAGTTATGATATTTGTGTGGAAACAGTAATACTGAACATTTACCATGGTCTAATATAGCCATTATATGCATCTTTTGACGATTTTAAAACCTAAAAATTATAAAGCGTTGCAACGCGAAACGATTGAATAATTTGGAGAGTTCTGTTTTTGTCGTTAAATTTTGTGAAACTACGAAGATTGCTTATATAAGGTATAAAATACGTCAAGTATGTGTACTTGGCGGAATAGCTCAGTAGGCTAAAGCGTTTTTACTTCAGGACTCTGGCAGGACTCCTGGGGTCACTGGTTCGAAACCTGCTCCGGGCAATGTTCTTTTCCTTTTTTTAATTTTATTCTTGATTTTTTACTGGAGCTTTTACGATCCAATGCTTACATTTATCAATATAAAGCATTTAATGAATAAGTTAAAAAATGCCAAAATCTGTGAAAAGGCCCCTTTAAAGTCAACACATTTTGCAAAATCGTGTTTTACTCAGATGATTCTATCCGGAGAGCATTCAGATGTATAACTTGTTAAAAATTAGAACGAACAAATTATGCACGTTCATATTGTTTTCTTAATAAACAATCCTTTTCACCGGCGTTCGTCATGTGTCAGTTTGAAACAGTATCGCAAAAATGATGGGAAACGTATGAAGAATGCATCCATATGTGTTTAAAGATTCGTGTATCCATCGGATAATCGAACATTTGCCTGATCATTAGGATTAATGAGATATACATAGCTTGAAGCACGTCTTGACGTGGCATCCGAAATAAACACGATTCGCCGTACAGCTAGCTAGAATCTTGAATAAGTATATGTATATGTATGTCTTGTTAAAGGGGCACATCTAGAAATGCCGATCAAATAATGCTATATATCTCGGACATTGTTATACGTGACTATAAAGATATATAATATTAATATTATTATCAATATCATAAGAAGCATAAATAGCAGTAAACGTTGTAACAAATAAAACTATACAGCGTACATGTATTCTGCGTTAAAAAGCAATGCCGTACATTTGTTACAGTGCAAAATCGTTTTTTATCAATAATTATTAACACACTCTAAATGACCCGGACGTATTTTCACAGACCGACATGGTTTCAAAAGTCTACGCATACCTAGGCGCATCCAACATGAATTAACTGGTGTCGTCAAACCCAGGAGGCATTATCCCTTAATTTGACTCTATTTACTTATTGTCTGAAGTGTACAACGGAATCAAAGCCGTGGCGCAAATTAACCCCTACATGTCGGAACAGATAATGCATATTCAGTGCTGACGTCATTAAGAGATGAGAATATGCAAAAACACGCTGGCAGACTTGAAGATATCTAAGATCAGCCTAATTTATACGTCACTGACGACTTTGTCTTGTCATAATTTGTAATGTTTTGATGTGGTGGCATGATGATTTGTAAATTATCGGTCGGTATTGCGACTGCTCTGAAGTAAGGGCGAGTCACACAAAAACGTTTTATGATATCTAAGAAATAAATGAATGTCGCGCATTGCATGCTAACGAGACAGCGCAAGTTTCCTTACATTTTCTTCGAGTGGCGGTTTATAAAATTGTATAGCAGCTTTTAAAGGGGCCTTTTCACGTATTGGTAAATTGACAAACTTATAAAAAAATGTTCCAGAATCGCAAATTTTCGTTGTAGTTATTATATTTGTGAGGAAACAGTAATACTGAATATTTACCATGCTCTAAAATATCAAATATATGCATCTTTTGACGATTTAAAAACCTGAAAATTATAAAGCGCTGCAACGCGAAACGATTGAATAATTTGGAGAGTTCTGCTGTTATCGTTATAGTTTGTGATACTACGAAAATTGCTTATATAAAGTATAAAATACATCGCTCATTGCATGAACACGGATGGCCGAGTGGTCTAAGCGATAGACTTTTACTTCAAGGGTCAGTGGTTCGAGTCCAGTTGAGGGTTATCTGAAGTTATTCTTGCTTTTTACTTGAGCATTTTAGATTCAATGCTTACATTTATCAATATGAAGCATTTAATGACAAGCTTCAATAGATGCCAAAATCTGTGAAAAGGTCTATTTAAGAACTCCACACATATTTTAATTGAAGACTTTTCTGGAAAATATTTATTATATTAATCAAAACGTTTATCTTCTAGATTCTGTCAGTGATAGCGATAAGCTCTACAACGGTTTCATATCTGGTTCGCCAGGTGAAAGCTTGTGTGTTGTTTGACGTTAGTGAGGTTAGCAGTATTATATAAGGCCCGTAGTGTGTTTCGACACTCATGCGTATTTGTTTCTTTGAAAATATATGAGACATTAAAATCTGATGTTCACGTTTTGATTAAATAAAAATGTGAAATGGCATCCACATTTCGTCTGGATGTTTCCTGCGTGAAGTATACGAAGGGAATATTTACAAGTCTTTTATGTAAACCACCAGTTAAACTTACACCGCCATGTCAGGTGTAGTTCTAGGACTTGTGCTCGCTTTTAAAACAGTTGTTAAGAGTTATATATTCATAGTGAAAACTACATTTCTTTATGGTATTTTACAAATCACGATCATATAAAGGATACGGCATAACAGCAAACTGTAATCAAATTTTTCGTTAAAGTATTTATCCATTTGATTATTTTGTCAATTAAGTTAAGATAAAAATCTAGACCGAATATCCTAATGATATTGCTCTTGAAAATAAAATGTTCAACAGATTTAAGTAGATGTCATTTAGTAATTTACCTCCATTTATGCTGGATTTATGACATAACCAGCGAGCAATTAGAAAAGAAACGATGTAAAAGAGCAATAAATTGTTTTTGATGTATGTGAAGCCTATTTGAAGCGGAAAATTGAAACTTTTCAATAAGACCTATTTGCAGTTTTTTTTAAATACCTGACATCGAGATAAATTTAATTGAATTATTCGGGGCTTATGTGTCGAAATTGGTTTTAAGTACACATAAACACAACACAATGCAGCAAAATTAAAAGCTTCATATGTTTACCATTACATCGTTGTATATTATGTTTGTTAGGAAACATCGTTTTTGTTATTTTAAAACTGAAATCTAAAGTTATATTTCCAATAAGCCTCCCTCTATGATAACAGGGCTAAATGTATGTGTATTGCTATCGTCCCATATTAGCTTATGTAGTCAGCACAGGCTAATAAGGGGCGAATCTTTTCACTTTTATTGAATTTTGCGTTTCAAAGAAAGTATCTTAAAACGAAAATCCAGTCTAGACTGTATGCGTTGTCCCTGATAAGCCTGTGCGGACTTCAGAGACAAATATAGGACGACGCATAAAGAACATTCACAAAGTCGGTTTTCTAAGACCAAGGCTAAAATATATTACAAGTATTCAATGTCATATTAACCTAACGTGTGTTTAAAGCATTATATTTTTACAACCTATGCAGTGTATACATAAACCATTCACGATAACCAACACTGCCTACCATGATTATCTTTACATGTTCAATCGTTGGCTTGATCACAATAGTATTCGATAGTCCGTAAACCAATCGTACACACGTCAAGAATAGATCCCAATTTAATTGTGACTTTTGCCCGTTTTACCTTTACAACCATCTAAAGCTAGACGTTTATGAACGAAAACTACATGTACACACATAATGTCACAGCAATATCTCCTTCCAAAGTAAGTTTTCTTTTTTCTTATCTTTTTTCTTATTATAGTAGCAGTGACATTGATCGTCATCCAACACAAACCAAATATCAATATAGGTCATCAAAAATGCTAGATCCTAAAGTTTCATCAAAATTGGTCAATTAACTTACATTAATTGCAACTAAGGCTTTTCAGACAAAATTACGCTGATGACGCTTTAAATCGTCATCCTCTTTATGCTTACCACAAACATCAATTAAGAGTTACAAGAGACACATTTAAAAGCAATCAAAAGTCATGTATTTCTCAGATTGAATTTTACCAGGTTACTGAATGTTTCGCAATGTAAACGGCCCATAAACTTTAAAATGCATTAAACACATTTTATTGGGAATATAATTCACTCATCCACTTAATCGCATGAACGTTTTCACCTATAGATGTATTTAATCCATTGAGCAAAACGCATTCAAAAGATCTGCGTCAGCAAGATGATGTTTAATGGCTACATTCGAATTTTATTGCATCCTTTTTTAGTTGGTCGCGTTAGCGGCCGACTAAATTTATGGAGCATATTTTGCAAATCAGTATGTGCTTAGAAGCCTTAGCTACAATAAGAACCGCAACTCACTCTGCTAGCCTAATGGACGATTACCGCTGCCTGTCTGCAGCAGACGACAAATGATTCTGCTCTAGCAGTGAGTGTATATACCAGCTTGTAAGACGACATTGGCCAGTCTAGTGTTTATCATTGAAATCTGAACATATTGGCTGCTTTCAGGGAAAACGGGGCTTAATGCACGTCAAATAAGATTAGTCTGTGCACACTGATTAGCCTGTGCAATGCGCACAAGCTAATCAAGGACGACAACAGCGAAAAACGTCAGTGCCTCTAGCGCTTTGATTATTGATGTGCGTTTATGTATATGATTGGGCTACACTAGGCTAATTAATACGAATATAAACTAGAAGTGGTGCGGCAGAGGCCGACGCGTATCCCTACGCCGCATACATGTCATATATAAAGAGAATTTCGGGTGGGCAAGGCCTATGTTGGTGGGGCCCCGGGTTGGGTAATGTGGACATGGATGGTCGAGATAGACCGTGTTGTCATAAGAGATGTTCAGTATTAATTTGAAGTAAATTGGTGAATAAATGAAGAAGTTATTTAAAAACAAAAGTTTGGGTACGAACAAAAATTTGGGTACGAAAAAAAGTTTTTTTCGCATTAAGAGGCGTGATGCATAAGAATACACATGATCCAAGCGTAGCTACACGAGTATCTAAACACTAAAACCGCTAAACAGATGCTTTTCTTTTAACATGTTTTAATAGTCCACAATTAAAGTTGTCTCCAATATCTCAGCACAATCATGCAATTTGCACTTTTAAATTTGTAAAACATTGTTATTTTAATTTAAAAAAAACAGACTAGGATTAGATGGCGCTATGTTCTTGTTCAAAATCAAATGATGTAATACGTATTTACCTCTTTATTGCATTTTATCAAAGTCAATAAGAAACACCTTGCACAAATTATCACATGTCTTAGGCAGTATTTATCAAAGAAGTCTTACAGTCTTACGCACCAGTGTTAAGGAAAATCAAATAATAAACATGGATACGTTGTTGTTCAATAAGAAACATGATTTGCTGGACAGGTTTTATTTATATATACGTGTTTTTACTTGAAACATTTGTACTACACACTCTTTGTATAAGATGACTTGAAGACGGTCTATATTAATATGTTGTATGCTATTTATAAGTATTGAAATTGTTTTTTTTCGCAAAGCCGCCTGACTGTTGTTCAATGATGACATGTATATAAACGGAATTAACACACTATTACAACAGCAAATATAAATATTGAGTTGTTTCATGACTTATAAGGACTGCGTTGACTCATATCAACTGAAGTTATTACCGAAGAAGCCATGTTCTGAAGGATATTATGTAACCCTTTCTTCCCTTAAAAGGAAGAAACAAGGTGTCATCGTTGAAACTGGAGTAAAAGAAGAAAACCCGGACATGTTGACCACCAATAAAAATTAATACGACCACGGCCTACAACAAATCTAATTAAATCGTTATTCCGTTTTATAAATGTTTTCCACATTAAACTCTAGTTTATATTAACTTAAAAAGGTTCAATTGCACGCTTGTCAAATTATATAGGGTAAATATACAGAGATATTTTTTAAATGTTATTTTAGTACACGTTGAGCGAAACAGCACATTATCCGAAAGGCGAGTCATCTTATTAAAAAAAACACAGGTATGCATTCATCGAACATACTCATTGTATTCGACGCGAGAATAATGGGGAAATATATCATTAAAGTTCATTAGATAATGTAATGTTCGGTTATAGTTTCAATCTAATTCTTAACAAACACACTATTGAAATTGAAGAGGATCATTCTGCAAGATAAGTGCGACAGCATCAACGCTGTCTGACTCAAATGCATGCGTCATATCAAAGCAATGATACCCTTTTTGTGCTATCAAATGACTTTATGCGATTACCCAATACTAGTACTTATGGAAGATTGTTTGCATTGCATTTACATATTTGTTCGCATGACAGAATTGTGTTTAAACGTGATGCTATATTGCAAAGAAAACACATATGCCCTGCGCGTTCGTTGTCACTTTACATACAGAACGGGTCATGGACGTCTATTTGTTTATCTTCCTGATCCTCATCATTTATTATTCTCAGTAACATCATCATCTTCTTGTTTTTACATACCATCGCCCTGAATCATTATCAGCAGTAGATTCAGTACCTGCGTATAGATAAGAACCGTTCGCATCACCAGCAGTAAAATAATCAGCAGTAGCAGTAGATTCAGTACCTGCATATAGATAAGAACCGTTAGCATCACCAGCAGTAAAATAATCAGCAGCAGCAGTAGATTCAGTACCTGCATATAGATAAAAACCGTTAGCATCACCAGCAGTAAAATAATCAGCAGCAGCAGTAGATTCAGTACCTGCATATAGATAAGAACCGTT
This sequence comes from Dreissena polymorpha, assembly GCF_020536995.1. NCBI lineage: Eukaryota > Metazoa > Mollusca > Bivalvia > Myida > Dreissenidae > Dreissena > Dreissena polymorpha. The sequence continues at coordinate 82,434,070 of NC_068359.1, forward strand.
AGCATCACCAGCAGTAAAATAATCAGCAGCAGCAGTAGATTCAGTACCTGCATATAGATAAGAACCGTTAGCATCACCAGCAGTAAAATAATCAGCAGCAGCAGTAGATTCAGTACCTGCGTAAAGATAAGAACCGTTAGCATCACCAGCAGTAAAATAATCAGCAGCAGCAGTAGATTCAGTACCTGCATATAGATAAGAACCGTTAGCATCACCAGCAGTAAAATAATCAGCAGCAGCAGTAGATTCAGTACCTGCATATAGATAAGAACCGTTAGCATCACCAGCAGTAAAATAATCAGCAGCAGCAGTAGATTCAGTACCTGCATATAGACAAGAACCGTTAGCATCACCAGCAGTAAAATAATAATCAGCAGCAGTAGATTCAGTACCTGCATATAGATAAGAACCGTTAGCATCACCAGCAGTAAAATAATCAGCAGTAGCAGTAGATTCAGTACCTGCGTATAGATAAGAACTGTTAGCATCACCAGCAGTGCAATAATCATTATCAGCAGCAGTAGATTCAGTACCTGCATATAGATAAGAACCGTTAGCATCACCAGAAGTTGAATAATCATCAGCAGCAGCCTTATTTGTTTCGTCGTTGTCGTCGTTCTACTGACTGTATATTCAGCAAGAATAACGAATATAACGATGTATTTTATACTGAAATCTTTGATGAATTATAACCTTTAAATTTTAATCAAATGTTATTTGACTTTAAAAAATATCCGTGAAGCACGAACAGAAACATCAAATAATGCCAGGCATTATTATGACTAAATAATAGCGCTGCCACTGTTCGATGTATTGAAAGAGCATGGCCAAACAAGTGTGCATAACTCAACGTGTGTTGAAATGTTTCGTACCGACATAAATGTCAAATATTCCATTGCACCTGCTGGAATCCGAATCTTGATATAGTAGTTTGCACAATAGTTGGCAAGGTAATTTTATGGAAGCGGCATGAGGCCAATTAACACATTTCGTTTGCTTTCTAATTACTTTGTCGTAATTTAAGATTTTCCGACTCGTTTATTTGTTAAAACAGGTTTCCTACGTTTCAATTGTGAGTTATCAGTAAACAAGTCAAAAAGAATTATTATTATTATTATTATTATTATTATTATTATTATTATTATTATTATTACTATTATTATTATTATTATTATTATTATAATTATTATTATTATTATTATTATTATTATTATGTGTATTAGTATTACGGATATTGAGTAGTTAATCTACAAACTTAAATTGATGAGTAATGAATCGGGTATGAATATAAAAACTTTATCGATTTATTTATTCAAGTACTAACATTTGATATAAAAAATATCGTAAAAGTAAGTCGTAGTTGTGCGATAAAACACATTTCCGTAGTGAAACAATCTTCATTCAAACATTAGAAATCGAACGCCGAACATGACCATATATACGATACTATTCATACGCCCAGACATTTACTATTCATACGCTCAGACATGATTGTTTCGCTCACAAATAATGCAGACGCAATTTTGCAAATCAGTATGGATCAGTATGGGCTTAGGTACGGCAGGAACCGTAACCCGTGACTGCCTGTGTGGATAATTCTAGTAAACTTTAGCAGACGAAAATGCTAAAAGCGTCTGCTTTAATCACCGCATCTACCTGTTCTCTCTGAAACAGTACATAGAGTGTATTTAACAACATATAGAAAGACAAACGTTGGCCAGTCTAGTGATCATTGAAATCTGTACATATTGGCTGCTTTCAGGGAAACGGGGCTTAAAAGCCGGATTTCACTTTGTTGATTTTGCGGTGGTAAAATATTAACCAGCATTAACTAGTAGATGGGTTACTCTGCCAGTGATTTGCTGCTAACATTAGAGCGTTTAGAAATAGAAACACGTGTTTGAGCAGACAGCATTTGGTATACTGTTGAATCTGTATTTACATGTAAACTTGATATGAGTCATTCGCTAGCTTCTGGCTGAGAGAAGTTCATAACCTTTCAAGTGGGCGGTGCTCAGCATTTACAGGGAAATTCGAATTTCAATCAGACAACATAAAACATTTTCTGTAAGTCAATAACTATATAACTTTCAACCACCAAATTACACATACATATTGTTTGTATACTTACGTATATGTATGCCAAATTTCATTGGAAAATATTAAATACAAACTGAAATATTATGAAAATAATCATGTTTGTTTTCTGCTGTTACACACCAGTGTACAACTGAAAATTAGACATTGTGTGAGTGTGTGGCCCTTTTATACTGCTTCTCTGGTGTTTAATGCATGTCAAATAAGATAAGCCTGCGCACACTGATTAGCTGTATCAATGATTAAAAAAAAAACCATACATCTCGACCTGCGTTTTAAGACACACTATTTATAAATTTGAATGGGTTGTAATCATTTCAAACTTGCGATATAAAAAGCTATAACATAATTTTGAAAACTGAGTTGCGTCTAAGATTATACAACAGCGAACAAATTCAGTGCATTCAGCGCTTTGATGTTTAAATGAGACTTACTTATACGAAATATTACATGAAAGCGGAAAGTTTTGTCACTGATGAGCCTGTGCGGCATGACTTTCAAATCGTAGACGACTTTATTCACATGAATTACGCCCGGTGTTTCCATATCTAACCGTAATACCTTTTTCGTCATAGAAAAGGTAACTTAGGTTTCACTTCTTTCGCTTATTCGTCATAGATAATGTTATTAATGGCTAACAGTTAACCTTATTCATCACACATGAGGTTATTTAGGTATTTCCGTAATCCCTTTCTCGTCATAGATAATGTTATTTAGGTCTAACCGTAATCCCTTTTTTTGTCATAGATAATGTTATTTATGCTGAACTGTATACTTTTATTCCTAATACACGTTATTTACTTGTAACTTATTTTCTTATTCGTCATAGATGAGGTTATTTAGGTTTAACTGTTTCGTTTTTTATTATTAATCATATATAATATTACCAATGTCCAACTGTTTTTCTCGCTTTACATACTCAATTCATTCTGATTTTGCTTAAGAAACAATAACAACCTGAAATCTCTACTTTATATAATGGTGAAAAAAACACACAATACAAATCAAATTAATAATACTGAATAAAATGATGGACATGTGACATAAGCTTTTAGAACATAACCAACAGTCAATCCAAACACCATGTACAAAGAATGCTTAAAACTAAGATGACATAAACATACTGAACGGAAATTGAAAATTATAACAAATCATCATAATTTGTTTGTATATACATTTAATGTTTAGTTATTGTGATGAACTAAATTTTGCTTTAGTTGTATATATCCTGATTCATTTTAAGCCTTCAGTGCATCGATGCAATAACGATACGAATCAAGAACGGTTCTTAAATCACTCGTTAAATCAATATCCCATCTAATTCATACTAAATCTCATCAGTTATTTAAAGCCCACGATTTTCTCTTTTTTTAAACAAAAACTCAGTTTTTCTCCGAATACAAAAACAGAGATTTCTTGTGATTGCTTCATTATAGTAATTATGTTTAATTGAACTGAGATACTAGACATCTGCCTTGTTTATTTGACCTTGATTGAGTCTGTGTTTCAAATGTTGTCATGTATATTATCATTTATGTAAATTTGCCAATTTTATGTCTACACATGTCATTTTGTTGCTTTTTAAGTATGTTTTTTTTTGTTTTACGTTTGTCGAATATACAGAATTTCAGATATTATTTTAGAATTTCATCTCATTATAACATGTAGATACTCTACGAAAGACCATACTTTTCATCCTTGTCTCAATACCCCAGGTGTACTGGCGTTCGTGAAAAGAAGGACTGCAATTACTGAGTTGCTTTATTGTGAAAACATTGCCAAATAAAACATCATTGTCAACGACATAATGTGGATATTACAAAATGTATTCGCTAAACAATATAATTTTGATATTAAAAACATAACATCGCTTGTAAGCGAATGTTAAATGTGTTTATAATGGAGTGAGATGCCTAAAATTATGTTACCTTGCCTGCAGCGTTTTTTATGTACAGTCTGTAATTTACTTTGGTATAAAAAGACGAAACAGAACTTAATGGAATGTAAAGTAGGCACTGATCGCTATATAAATCATTGCAATAAATCATCGAAAGACCATATTCTAAAAAGGTATACACTAGCCACATTTAATACATTAACCCATTTATGCCTTGCGTCTAGAAAAAAGGCCTTTTCAAACAGCGTAGACCCAGATTAGACGCCGCACGAATGCGGCTTCTCTTTAGGGTCTGCGCTGTTGCTTAAAGGAATTTCTGTAAGAAATATTCTAAATATAAAAATATTTATACCAGACATCCCAAATTTTGGAAATAAATTGATCCAAATTTAGAAGGATGGGATAGTCCACTATGCATTAATGGGTTCAAATATGATAACAAGAGTGTCTCTCCTAGTTATATTCTCATTTGTTTTTCAACTGCTTAAGTCAGTATACGCCTATCTATTTTAAATAAATTACATCGAAAACCCTAGACTTATTGAACCGATCACAATTCTGTTTCCTGGGAAGGGACAGTACTTGGCGTATTTTGGGGAGATCGAAAGCACGCTCCCGTAGTGAGAATCGAACCCGCGTCCCCAGTGTCGTAAGGCGGACACTATATCCATAACGCCACGGCAACTTTCGACTGCTAATCGTGACGCGACGCTTCGCATGCGACAGAGTGTCTCATATACCATGTACCGGAAGTAATTAATTATATTTGTTTTGTTGAAAGCTGTGGTCGCAGAAATACGATAACCACTTTAAGAACACGTGGCTCTTGTAGGCACTCTTGAGGAAGGTCAACAGGAAAAATAGTAAAGATCGAGTAAACAGATCAAGATCTTAAAGGATTCCTTGTCTCTGCTCATAAAGACACACGCATCTTGTGATACTTAAAGGACATTTCCTGTTGATAACTTATTTGGCAACATGCTATTATAATGTTTTCGCTGACTTTCGGTAAGGGCCTGATGCACAACACTGAGTTATAGATGTTTAGTTTTTATACACACCGGAAACAGAAGATGTTACTACTAGGACAAAGGTTACCGAGTATCCTGCAACGTGGAATCTTTAAGAATGCCAATTTGGCTGCGGCCGCCACTCCAGATGCCAACAACTACATACTACCGGCGCTATGTTTTAATCAAAATTATATTTGCCAATATGTCAACATTTCAATTAGTTTTAAAATAGGTCCTGCACGGTCTTTTCTTTTCTTTAACCCATATTGTTTCCTTCGACTTTCTATAGATAATAAGGTAAACAATCATTGAACTTCACACAAACATTTAGCCATTATAATCAAATTAAACGATGAATACAGACATTCTATTTCACTCGATATCTAAAACAACACAATACAATTTGATTAGTAAAATCTTTTGTTTTGTATAATAAATTTTAGTCAGTAAACGCATCAATTCATCATTTTATTTTATTTTTATCAATTAATTTGTTTCATGTCAGTGGCGAGCAAACACATTGGTAGGTAATTCAAACACAAAAAACCAGTTTGTTTTTCATATGAAGACTTCGAAGTTACAGCTATAGAGCGACTTTAACAGTTACTGTAATGAGGCTGCATCAAAGCGTCGAAAACAACTATTTACAGCGTTTTTCGATTTGTATAAACATGCAAAATATTGATAATTATTTTATAAAACGTATAACATATTGACGACCAGGCCTTAAAACTGATACAAACACTGATTTAATGAAATAATATATGAACATTCATGTAAGATAAAGTATATTGTTGGAACATTAACGATTTAGAAAATTGCACAGAAACAGCATGTGCAAAGTATTCATTACTAGTTATCGCAATGTATTAATTTAAAAGGGTCTTGTGTATTGTAAAATAACACAAAATGAACACATTGTATTCAAACGATCTAAATATCAAGATTTGCTCATTAAATGATAAACAACATAGTTTCTTTTATTGTTCATCTACCTTTCATTTCCTTTGTACCATATGTTTGAGAAAAATCGGTATTACATGATGCTTTCTACATTTCGAATGTGATTAAAAAATATGTGTTATTTTAATATCGAATTAGAAACAAACAGGGAAAACTTTTAATCGCTGTTGTATTTAACATAATTCAAATTAATAATTGATTTACTGGAGTGCAGTACATATGGTATATCTATTTTACACTTGTACATGTGACTTCTGTCCAGATTAAACAATTTATTCCTTCTTGACTATCCCATTCTTCTAAATTGGATCAATTTATTTCCAAAATTAGGGATTTCTGGTATATTTATTTCTATATTTAGAATATTTCTTACAGAAAATTCCTTAAGCAAACAGCGGCAGATCCTGATGAGACGCCGCGTCTCATCTGGGTCTATGCTGTTTGCCAAGCCTTTTTCTAGACGCTAGGCATAAATGGGTTAAAGGGAGGAGTCGAAGGTCAAACAGGCGTAGTATTTAAAACAAAGATTAATTTGAATATGCATGCATTACATGTTTTCTTCACACGTAATGTCTAGTTTTATGTTAACGCGCATTTGAATAGTTTTTTTCTATAATGATCACACCCTTATCTTCGGGGACGATGGGAAACGAGTAATTCAGCAGTAGCAGTAACATCGTTATTGACAAATGTGCCAGGAATACATGCTATACGTATGTGCAATATTGTTAAATGGGACTCTGGCGAAGCATTTTTCTTATTGCAGTGGGCTACTTTTTGTGGGCGAAATTTCGAATCGCACGTGAGACACGGTAAAACAAATATGTAGGCATTTTGCATGCTTTTTTAATGAATAATTAAATAAAAAAGTTAGGGTTATTAAGTTAAAATAATATATCGATAGAATCTTTTGATTTTATAAATATCTACCGGAAAAAGAGGAATGTTGCATTGTTTTTATGGAGAATAAACGTCGGAATGTCCCTTCAAGTCAAATTAAGACATGAAATTAACAACTTAATAAAAACTCTAGCATAGGAAACATGAAGAGACTCGACAATACGAAAGCAATCATTCCCACAAGAAAGTGAGGTCTGTGTGTGGTGTGGCCCATAATGTATGGGTGTGTATTTTAATACACCTGATGTAGCAAATTATAGGTAATTTTAACTTTTAAAACGCTTCATGAATGCAATCATAAAGAAGTTTCTCCCTCTTTTATATCATTGATTTTTATATCAAAATTATGATGTTTGAAATCGAGACTTTATTCTTTCGATTTACGATGACAATAAAATGTGCAAGCTTGTGTTTATTATGAGTTTATTTAATATATTTACAAGGCATTATTACGGCTGCCAGACGTATTCAAATCACTTTGGTGATCAATAAAAGTTACATTATAATATCGACTGCGCGAAATACAAAGTACAAAGCAGATAGATAAATCTTTTGATGCAGCTTAGGTATATGTACGGCGGCATAATGGGGACATACGAAAATTTTTATTTAACTATTTCTATGACGTGCGCACGTCATAGAAATAGTTAAATAAAATATGTTCTATGTTATATTATTTAACTTTTGTTACGACGTGCGCACGTCATAACTATGGCGTGCGCACGTCATTGCTATCGCATGCGCACGTCATAGCTATCGCGTGCGCACGTCATAGCTATCGCGTTGCGCACATCATAGAGACTGTTAAATAAAATATTGCCTTATGCCCCCTTTATGCCACTTTATGACGTGCGCACGTCATAGCTATGCCGTGCGCACGTCATAGAGACAGGTTAAAATAAAATATTGCCTATGTCCCCTCTATGCCACCGTATATAGGTCTTACATAATACTGCATACTATTCAAGGTGAATTGATGCATATTTTTAATTGCGTTCAGTTGTATATTGGTTTTGGGGTAAAATGCGATACTATAATATGTCAGTTTTAATGTAATTGATGTTTTTCAATACAATGAATCGCAGTGCATGTTAAATGCAGTGAGTGCTTATATTACCGATTTTCGATTTGATACTTGTTTGACTTTTTGTTAACATTACATCAGTATATAAAACAGCGTTTTCGTTATATTTCTTCTCTCTCTCTCTTTCTCTAAAGAAACGCATTATATGACACAGTGAATAATATAACTTTTACATTAAAGGGGCCTTTTCACAGACTTTGGTATGTATTGAAGGTTGTCATTTAATTGCCATTATATTGATAAATGTAACATTCGATCTTAAAAGCTCCAGTAAAAAACAGGAATAAAACTTAAGAAAGAAAAAAGTAAGACTCGAACCACTTTCCTCTGGAGTAAAAGTCTATCGCTTAGACCACTCGGCCATCCGTGCTCAACAATGAGTGATGCATTTTTATAAGCAATCGTCGTACCATAACAAAATAGAACGACAACAGAACTCTCCAAATTATTCAATCGTTTCGCGTTGTAACGCTTTATAATTTTTTCAGGTTTGAAAATCGTCAAAAGATGCATATAATTGATATTTAGAACATGATAAATGTTTAGTATTACTGTTTCCTCACAAATATCATAGCTAAAAAGAAAATTTGCATATCTAAAACATTTTTTTTATTTTGTCAATTACCAAAATGTGAAAAGGCCCCTTAAGGCACGCAATTGTATTTATTCAATAACGTTGTTTGATTCAATAGTCTCGTTGAAGACAAACATTAATTATATATAAGATGTTTTTTGTTAAGACAATGTATCAATGGCGAAACTATTGCGTAATCTTATAAATATAATACTTAGAATTGCACAATGTTTAATCTAACCAGAATCAGTATTCATGTGTGTGAATAAACACTATCTTGCAACAGACACAACAACACGATACAAAATTAAGCCAATGTAATTGTGGAGGGGTCATCGCTCACAGCAGATCTACAACACAACATTGACTACGCCCAAAACCAGGTACTTATATTGGGTGGCAACGGATTATCCGTGTTCTCGATTGCACAATTAGCAAATGTTCTGTAGCCATGTCGAGTTTAACAGGCGTGATGAATCAACGGTTAAATTAACCATGCGCAGCTCGAATTATTCCCAAACACGAAAACCACTATACATATGCGAACCCTTAAACACGTAAATTGTCTTCAATTAATGGGTTTCCTGAAACACAACCGCAACTTAATTGCCGAATAACATGTGTTAAATTTGTCAAGAACAACTCTAATTAACTATTACGATTAATTTGTACTGGGACATACGATCCAACAGTCATGTTCAATTATTTTAACCGGTTTATTGCATGTATTTACCTATACATGATGAAATGGAAAAACTTGACCACAGAAGAGGCCGACCGAACATAATTCAATGAATTTTCACATCATTTGTAATAGAAGTAAATGGCGTTTAGTTCATTGAATAATGAATGAATTACATACCTTGATATAGGTATTGTGCGAAAGCGATATGTGCGAATGTAATAAGCTTGGTAAAACGTTCTGCACCTACTCCCTTAAATCCAGAAGCATCACCAGTCATATAATGCGCTAAAACTATCTACTAAACGCTTATCTATTTTAATTAATTGGCTTATTTCGATGTTTTTTTTTTATATCTTTTTGACCGTTACAAACTCAAACTGCAAACCATAATTTTAAGGCATCTGGTTCTCGTTCATAAAGTGGATTGGTGGAAGACGAACTTTTGCAAAATATGACGGCTGCAGTCATTTTGTGGCCTGTTATGTCGTAACGTCTAGTGTCATGTCGTCTAGTGTCGAGTCATGTCTTGGAGTCTAATGGCGTGGCATTTCGTGTTTCTTTGTGATACATTTAATAAAAGTTTTGAGCGTGGAGTTATAAATGCTGGAAAGTAAGATTACAAAAAAATTCTAATCCCCGTTCGTTTTTTTTTGCTTGTTGATGCTTTGGTACTATTTGTTATGTGCATGCCCAAGTCTTGGATAAAATGTCTATCTGTGAGTCTACTTGATGACCTTACATTCACATTTTATCAGTTTTATTTTCATGGACGCGAAAGTATTCCAAAGTAATTCAAATGAGTCCAAGATAATCCAGAGTTGCCCAACGTTGTCGGTGCTAATCATCAAGGTACATGATAGTTGTGATGGAAGGTCCTTTCCTTTTCCTGGTTGAATAGACGTTGAATGCTCTGCTTTAAGGATTAAATCCTGTTGTTTTTTTTGTACGTCACGCGTGTTTAATAACTATTGTTCTTAACGAGTATCAAACGAACGGCATTTGTATCCATCAACATGTTCAAATGATATGATAAAATGATATGATATGATAAAAACTTGAAATGATATGATAAAAACTTGTTAAAGATGAGTGACGTTTACCCATTATTTTTACAGCAAATGTAGATTAGTGTTTCTCTCTATAAGCTCTTGGAAACTTTTTTCACAAATTGGTAGAATTGCGATTTCTACAAAATGTCTTCATAAACTGACATATACATAAAATTCAAACCAGCAAAATTGCACGAAACTCGTGAATACATTTTTTAAATTGTGTTTAGGTACATTCATTAAACACTAACCCAAATTAGTGAACTGTTAGAATGTTTATTTTCTCTCCAATGCAAGTGTGTTAATAATGTTATGCAGAACGTCGATACAAGGCATTGCCAATAATGACATTTGATTGGTAATCCAAGCTAGATCATTTCACTGCGGATGTGATTCATACATCTAACGAAACAGAGTTCCAGGAACAGAGTTAATGAATTTATTACTACGTTTTCATTTAATAATTTTCCAGCGAGAAAGCAAGAGCGTTCACCCTGTGTCTGTTTTGTTAAGTGAATCATTTAAATGACCCACGAATTCCCTATCCTGAAACAATTTAAAAGGCGTATTGTTTAACAATGGACGAAAGAGACATTTCAGACATATTAACTCTCCCACTTGCATATAAATCATCAGACAATATTGAAAAATGCCTCAGTTATCATGTCTGGATTGGACAAATTTAATGTCACAACAATTTTAGATTCTACTTTATGGAGTATAATAACCACAATTTTTGTTAGAGATACATGAACGGGCTTGATCGGCGGTAAGTGTAAAAATAAGCTGTAGAAGTTAAGACTTTGGCATTTTGGCATTTAATGGTTTACCATTGGTACAGTTGAGTACCTTAAACCATGTATTTAAGTTAATGGTGTACTATCGTTAAAAATGAAATAGTATCAGTCTCCTTACCTCGGTCGCATTTATTTAAGCATAAGAACATTCATGAAATGTTTTTTTGTTTTTTTTTAATTTGCTGAAAATATAAAACTAAATCATTTACAACGTATGTATCTGCAAAGGATATATATATATTCTTGTAAATAGATTAGTCTTCAGTAGAACACTGATCAGGTTGCTGACGACATAAAAGCTCAACTGGACAATATTATTGGTAAAGTGAAATTATGGGCATTTTTCACTGTTGAATTGAGCCGGAAAGAATTTACAGGTCAAAATAGTTAGTTAAAAGGTGGTAACTGACAAATTATCTGCATCTCATCTTGCTACCATTTTTTATATTATATTCGATATTTTACAAGACTGTCCCATTCCTCTAAGCCGAGCGGAACTGTCTTTTATTAGGATCGGCGTTAGTGTTCGTGCGTCGTAGCGTTGCAGGAAAACGAATAATTTCTGTCGTCAGTTGTCAAACGAAAGTACGGTTGATATTCAAATGCATTATTTTCTCATTTTGGGATATTCTTTTAGTATGTTGATGCTGCATTATCAAAAATATAAGTGTATATGAAGTGAAAACACCAACAATAAACAACGGTTGCGATAGACACATATAACATAGCATATACTGTTAGATGCGTCTAAAGTCACTTTAAGTGTCGCTACATTTAACATATGACGTCTGAGACCTACACATTGGAATTTCAAGATTTCGATATGATCATTAACTCATACATGTTTGCATGTTCGATGCAGGTTAACACATCAATCTTATCCTCGAATAAGATATAAACAAACATCGTACCAAGGTTCATATTCCGCTCTAACCCTTTTTTGTCTCCGAGTAAAGAGACGGGAATACGGGAACTAGAAGAAAGCCATCTTTCGTCGGGATTAAACGTGCCATATTTGAAGTGCAAACCCAGATTTGAATAATGCTCAAAATGATTAGCGAACCTGTTGAATAAAAAAACGTACTGTGAATCGGTGCAGATAACGTCTTAAACCAATGTTTGAAATCACAAACGCTAAAGTATATATATTTAAGGCTTACTTTGCGATTTTTATCATACTTGGTGAATGAATGTTTGGTTGAATGGGCAAACGTCACGATTTAGAAACGCTTAATGATTTTACGATTGCGTTCGTTGCAGTTTGGTTCAATTACACATTTAGGTCACTGTTCGGAGACTGATCTTTTATATCTCTGTACAAATGCAGCTACTAATTGCTTGTTTTAATAAAACTAATGAGTTGATTTTATTGTTGAAAAGTTGGTATGCGAACATCCCGTTAATTAAAATATATTAATTTAAAATACTACAAAGAGGTCCCCATTTTCTGCTTCTATGTGTTATTTCATTTGATAACCCAAACCTTAACACACAAGATGCAAGTATATTAACAATTCGAAAAATAGTGTTAGGCAAATATTAAAACTTTTCCCTTTAACGCTTTAATCGAATTGCCTGTGAATTATCATCGCGCGACCAAATTAATAGCAACTAAAAAAAATTCAATCGATTTTAGCATGGAATGTTTATGCTTTTAACGGCTGTCACCTAAAGTGTTTCTCAGAAACTTGGCAATGAATCTTTTACAATAAAAACTGTCGACCCCATTCATTAGTAGACGTAAGTTTGCTAATTCATTTCGAAGCCCGTTGCAAAAAAAAGACTTAATATACATTGTATCGAATAATAAGATCATACTTTGATAACAATTAACAATAACATACTGTTCTGCTGCTGAACGGTTTGAAGCCTTAGGGATTTCATGCTGCAACATAGATTTACGAATTCTATGAGGGTGTGTCAATATGGTGGGCTTAAAGGCACGTATCGACAATAAAATGAAAATTCCTGTCGAAAAATTACTACTAAACAAAAAATATTGTTTGTTTTTTAATCGTTATGCAAAGGATAGTACTAATATTTAAATCAATATAATTCAAGTTTTATTTATTTTTCGTGTAAGAAAATTGTTGTTATTTTTTGAGTTAATGCCATACTTAGTTCGAATGTTTCTTTATGTTTTAGAAAAAATAATTCATAACAAAAGTATAGTCGTTGGCATACAATGATTCAAATTCATCAAGGGCTCGAACCACTGACCACTGGAGTCGTGGGTGAAAACGTCACCCGCTTAGACCACTCGACCATCCATGCTCATGCTATGAGCGGATGTATTTTTACCTATATAAGCAATGCTCGTAGTTTCCCAAAATATAACGACAACAACAGAACTTTCCAAATTATTCAATCGTTTCGCGTTTCAACGCTTAATAATTTTCAGGTTTACAAATCGTCAAAATATGCATATAATGTATATTTGAGAGCATTGTAAATGTTCAGTATTACTATTTGCTCACAAATATCACAACTAAAACGAAAAATTTGCGAATCTGAAACAACTTTTTATGCCCCGATAGCCCGATAGATCTTTTTGTCCTGTCTGTTTGTCTGTCTGTCTGTCTGTCTGTCTGTCTGTCTGTCTGTCTGTCTGTCTGTCTGTCTGTCTGTCTGTCTGTCTTTCTGTCATTCTGTCCAAATTTTTAACCTTGGTTAAAGTTTGATAACTTTTGCTAAATTGAACATACCAACTTGATATTTACCATGCATGTGTATTTCACGGAGCTGCTCATTTTGAGTGGTTAAAGTCAAAGTCAAGGTCATCCTTGAAGGTCAAAGGTCAAATATCATTGTATTTTCTTTCCTAAAACTTCAACCTTCGTTAAAGTTTTATCATAGCTTTTTTAATACTAAACACAGCAACTTCATATTTGGCATGCATGTGCATCTCGTGGAGCTGCACATTTTTAGTGTGTGAAATGTGAAAGTCATCCTTCAAGGTCAAAGATCAAAATAAAAAAAAAAATTTGAATATTGAACACAGCAACTTAATATTTGGCATGCATGTGTATCGTGGAGCTGCTAAGTTTGAGTGGTGAAAGGTCAAGGTCAAAGGTCAAAAATAAAATAAATATTTTTCATTTCTCCATTCGATCTCTTACTTACTTCTCGTAGAGCTGCAAATTTTGAGTGGTGAAAGGTCAAGGTCAACCTTCAAGGTCAAAGGTCAAAAAATAAAAAAACATAATTTTCATAACTTTTTATGCCCCGGATCGAATGATCGAATGTTTTTGGCCCTGTCTGTCTGTCATTGCGTTATTTTGTCCCAAAACTTTAACCTTACAGTAAAGTTTTGCAATATTTTTTGAAATATTGAACATAGCAACTTGATATTTTGCATGCATGTGTATCTCATAGAGCTGTAGATTTTGAGTGGTGAAAGGTCAAGGTCATTCTCAAAGTCAAAGGTAAAAAAAACGGGCGCATTAGGGGGGCATTGTGTTTCTGACAAACACATCTCTTGTTTAATTTTGTCAATTTACCAAAACGTGAAAAGACCCCTTTAAAATCATACATTTGCAAAATCGTGTTATACTCAGATGATTCTATCCGGACAGCATTCAAATGTATTACTTGTTAAAATTTGCAACGATATAATTATGCACGTTCATATTGTTTTCTTAATAAACAATCCTTTTCACCGGCGTTCATCATGTGTCAGTTTAAAAACAGTATCGCAAACATGATGTGAAA